>NW_028232848.1:0-15000 GCF_057557595.1 Rhyacophila brunnea
CCCACATACATACATACATACATACATACATACATACATACATACCCACATACATACATAGATACATACATACATACATACATAGATACATACATACATATATATACATACATACATACATACCTACATACATACATACATACATACATACATACCTACATACGTACATACATAGATACATAGATACATACATACATAGATAGATACATACATACATACATACATACATGCCTACATACATACATACATACATAGTACATTTATAAATATAGTACACATTTATAGAACATTGAGAGAATTCCAAAGTTAAATCTCAAGAACTAGACCTCACATGTGCTCACGTGACATTGGGTTACCTCTGAGTTAGCTCACGTCGCCTCGCACGACATTAGGTCACCCATAATTTACTACTCACGCCCTCGCGTGACTTCACATGACATTATGTCACCTTTGACCTCACCTCACACGTCCTCCTGTCACACGAGGGCACCTTTGAGTTAACTCACGTGACCTCGCGTGACATACGGTCACCTTTAAATAACCTCACATGCGGTCGCGTGACATTAGGTCACCTTTGAGATATCTCACGTGTTCTCGCACGACATTAGGTCACATTCAACGTACCTCGCGTGACATCAGGTCACCTTTGAATAACTTCAATTGACCTCACGTGATATTACATGACGTGAGGTGACCTCACCTCACCTCACCTCACCTCACCTCACCCGACAACGTGAACTGATGTCACCATACATACATGCATGCATGCATACATACATACATACATACATACATATACGCATGACACTTGCATACATACACAAATAAATACACATATCACACTTAATATTAGATAAATACACCTGATCGACGACCGTACGATACCCGCCTAATGTGTGTATTGTATTATTTATATTGTTGTCGAGACCCGATATCCATAATCGATCACTCTCTCTCTTTGAAATACTGCCCGTTGTCGACAGACAAAATAATTATTTCCGACGTGATGCGATATGATATCTGCAAAATAAACGCACACAATTCATAAATATAACAATAACTGTAGCAGAAGACTCCGGGATAATGCGTGTAGGTGCGCTTTGAAACGCCGCAATTTGCCGCGTACGAAGATAGCGATGCTGTACTACTTAACTGTCATTCCGAAATACGAGTTTTCGCATGACGGTATTACGGTAAACCCTATACGTAATTATTCAAGAACGGTCGATCGTCGCGGCCTATATATTGTATATCGAATGAGCGAGTCTCTTATCATTTTAAATGTGCATAATTGTAGGTAGGTAGGTAGGTACGCGGTCACAGACGGCCGTTGCGCCGTGCCCTTTTCGGAAAGATGGTAAAACACATGCGGCAAAGAGCGAACGCTTCGCTCGTTTGACCGTGCACAATTGCGTTATATAACCGTAGTCATTCAATATACTAGGCTTACGGATCGATTTAGCGGCGCATTATCTAGTAATTACTAATTGTCCGACGGCGAAGTCGTCATTTGTTGCCGGCTGTCAAATGAGGAGACGAACGCGGCCGGCCCATAGACAGCAGACCGGAGAAGAGAATTGTCTATGCCGACGATTGTTTATCGATAATTTCATGATGAGCTAAAAATCTGCAAACCGCCTGATAAATATCTATAATTTATGAGCTTATTTATCGTCGTGTTTGCAGAATTTTATCTGACACCGTCGACCTTTCGAACGTCATTCGCAAAAAAAGTGGGGAAAATTTCAACGACAGATAAAAATCTGAAAACCGTTTTTTAAAATTCTATAATATACACGAATATTTATCGCGGTGATTTCGAAATTTTACGAGTCACCTGTGATTTTTAAACGTCATTCGTAAAAAGTGGGGAAAAATCCGGGAAAATTTTATCGACAGTTAAAAATCTTAAAACTATTTTATAAAATTCTATTATCCATGTGATTATTTATCGTGGTGATTTTAGAATTTTGCGTCGCACCGTCGATTTTTAAACGTCACATATTGAAAATAACAAAACCGGGTAATACTTCATCCGACGGCCGAATGCGCGAACGACACGGCGTAAATAACGTCCGCGATAATATTTAACACTCATAATAATCGAGCGGGTATCGAATCTCTCGATTTCCCGTACGACGGACATTATGAAGCCTCCTAAAGTCACGTCCGCAGTACACTTTTTCATAAGCCGATTTGAAAATGATTTTCGCGGTCCGAGGGGGCCCGAAGAGTGTGCGGTCGCGACGCAGACCCGTTTCGGACGATAATCACTTGCATATTCCGAAGTTTGAACGCCGCTCGTCTTTTGACGGGTCAGTTTAAAAGTTTGCAGAGTTATGCCGATTACAGAGTCGCTATGACTTTGTATAACGTAGCTGAGCGTTGACCGACTTTCCCGATAACTTTGATAAATCTCGAAACCACGTGAAATGGGTGCATTTAAAATGATAAGTGACACGCCCGATGAATATATTTATGCGGCAATGTCAATATGAAGCGGGATAAATAGACATATAAAGTATAATCCGTAGCCTTGAATTCGAATCGCATCACGCTTCGCGCGAGAAGTCACGTGGGCGCGTCGCTGCGCGCTGCCATCTGTCGGGTGAAATATGCGTCTCGAAAAAGAAGAATGATCGTGTATCCCCCGTTACAGATTACCTACCTACCTACCTAAATATTGATGAATCGTATAATATATAAATATATATACTCGAGTTCGTGATAAATAATCGTTCATAATTGAGTATTAGATCTCCCGATTAGAAGAAAAACCAATTTCTAAATTGTGATGCCGGCCGTGTCTTCGGTGACCGGTCTTCTGAATTGACGAAAGATTTTGACAAGATTAATGCGAAATGTATCTCGTACAATTTGATAATTCACCGCGTCATAATATGCGGAACCCTGACAGCGATTTCCGATTTTTAACGGCCCGTTTACTGAACTTAAGTCGGATCTGCAGTAATCGGCTATTCTAGGATCTTATAATATTAATTGTCGTCGACTGCGGCCGACGATGCGTGCGACCGCGGTGCGTGAACGCTTATGACGATACGCATTGACATAATCCAGAGTTTAAACGTTTTCCGTCCTCTAATAAGATAGTTAAATTGGATTGCAAAAGTGTCTTGTTCCTCTCGCCTTTGCGCTATACCGAGTCATAGCGCTCTCGGACGGGAGAATGAGAGAAATGAAATAAACTTCGGATCGAAGCGAATCGAGCGCATTTAAAATGATAGATTACACGGCGAACGGTCATACTGAAGCCGTAATGTCAATATCGAGCCGGAAAAATTAATATTCTCGGCGTTTTTGCGAAAATCATCTAGGAAAATTTGAATTTAGCCTCCGTTCGCGCCACCGCCGCCGCTGTCACCTGGCGGATTGAACGGTTACTTCGCAAAATATGCCATAATAAATTTAATTATCACCAGACGACCGACGGCCTGATCCGTCTGGCTGGCGCCTGCCTGATGAAGGATAAAATATAATACCCACCTAGGTGGCCGCCTAATGCTCCGTTTCCCTCATGACTATTAATTATACCCGCCCGCCCGTTCGATAGATTAATAATATAATTTACAGGTAATTATACCTAAGGCGGCGGGAATAATGCATAAATATAGCTATGATGTCACCATATTATCTTCCTAGATATATATTCCGATGTCATTATGATAGATCTAGATTAAGATTAATATTAATATTAATATTATATTATATGCGGGTAATCATGCCCATGACCGCTGGAGTGATGCATAAATACAGCAATGTTTCGAGGTGTTTGATGGATACGAAATACCTACCTACCTACCTATATTGTTCATTGTCGACAGACAAAATATCAAGACATTACATCAGAACAGCCTTGAAAACGCAACCTCCCAGTATAATAAGACATGTACGAAGACGCAATAACGTCATACCGCATTCAGTCGATGAACCTATGAAAAATCAAAAATACATGAAAAATAATAGGCCGAGCAGACGTCCGATCTCTGTGAATGGTGGGATACGGCCTTGCATACGCGAGAATGTTTCCAAAAAAAAAAAACTTTTCCAGTTTTCGCCCTAACTTCCAGAATATCGTGTGAAACCCTTCTGTGGGGCGTTATATGCCCGCGGGCGCATCAACTCGGTGACGGATCGACCTTTAACATGTGACTCTTGACTTAACCGGCGATCGATCGGCCATACAAAATTTTGACACGTCAGCTTACGCGTCCGCCGTATTTCGATATTTATCAAACGAATACAACGCGAGTCAAGGTCGGTCAAAAAGAGACCGTAAAAGAAGAGGTTAATTAAAGCGAGATATGCTATCGTGTGGGCAAAATGACACAATCGCGAACGGTGCTCGCGGCATTTATTTTTCAAATTTCAACAATAACATATCGCCGATCTTCCTGGAGGCGCCGAGTTTTCGAATATATATGCGACGCGCGCATCGCCACTTCGCCTCGTCATTCGCTGGCTATTTTGAGATACCTCCCCGAAAGCATAGACACTAGAGGTGTGACCGCGCCCCTTCTCTCTATATTTATGGTCAGCGCTCGCCGTGCTTATTCAAATTGTGAGCGACGGCGACATCTGTGTGTCGCTAAACGAGATGACTTGACACATTGACATTGTATCCGTCGTCGATTGCATTATTTGACAATCCGATCGACAATTTATTACTGTATGATTGTCATACGATTGCTTTAAATACTTATTCATTTCAATTTACATCGGACATCACAGCTGTCATTTGCATACTAACCTAAAATATCATTATGATGCATTATCTCATGCATTACGATTCAACAATAAATTATTGTACCTATATGAGAGAATTGCATAGATGATATTTATTATACGTTACCCATCTTATAGTACCTGCTTATTCATTTCAATGTTCGTAGACGTCAGATTATGTCGACGATTGTCATTGTCGTGTCGGTCGAATACTTCGACTCTCATCTTCATACCTACCTACCTATCTTATAATTATAATATCCTTATATTTGGTTACGTCCCCCATATCGATAGATGCTTGCTTTAAATAATAAAATTATTCATTCTAATCTGCCTCGCGTAAATGAATATGTCAAACTGACATTTGCGATCGATGTTGACCTATACATAATAAATTATTATTGCCCTGTAAATAAATAAATAAATAAATTTATCAAAGCATATTTAGATACAATTATTAAAGTTTAATTATATTATTATTAACTATTAAACAATAATTAATGGCAGGCTGAATTTTGAGAATACATAACCGATTAGTTTTATATTGACTGTTAAGTATTTCCGTATCCGCAATACTGACGACATCTCTTGAGAAATACTTGAAACGGCTTGTTCACGTGTCTTAAATTAATTCAAGTAAGCGCGCACAGATGGCGGGACATCTGTTTGTCTCTGATCGAACTCATTTGACACATCATAACCTAACTATAAAATTGCATTTGACAATCGATTCAACAATAATTATTATCGTATGAGAGAATATAATATAGGTAGACACCTTATTATTGCATTCACCACCCGTCTCGATTGCTATTGTGTGCATTATGTGTAGATGCTATTCCTAATCTAGCTTTTGCATTTGACATTCGATTGATGCACTATTAAATCAACAATCACTGTATAAAAAGACATACGTAATGATCGGAAGACCACACACATAATATATGCTATTGTGTTCCTATATGATGCATTATCCATACTGAGCCTCCTCGATGCTCTCCGAAAACATCGACTGTCATTCGCACGCATACCTAACTTATGATTATATTAACCTTGTTTATAAGATAGATATACATTATTAGGTTAAAGCCGCTTCGTGATCGTGCTATCTCATAACTGTCCATCGGCAATTTCAATAGATACTCGCTTTCGTCAATCACATTAACTCCGCGAGATATCGCGTACAATTTTTGACAGGTGAAAATCATAAGCGCATAATGTTCCTCGATTTCATTTTGTTTTACCTTATGTGATATAATTAGATATCGCTTGATACCATTGAACATTAAATGATCACTCAAATAGCATTCTAAAGGTTTACGAGAGCATTAAAGTTAGATAAATAATATCATAGCGTCGAAACGTCAAAGTGACATATCGTGAGGTAGCGAGTATTTACATAAAAAAAATAATGGATCGAGTAACCCTGACTGCCTACAGGGATACTCTAACATGTTAATGATAAATGTTGTTATATTATTTAGATAAAATAAAATAACAACACATTTAAATTCACATTAATTATTATATTAATTAGAAATATTACTTACTATCAAGTGTTGGAAATTAAACATTTCAACATGTATATTATATTCTATATGATTGCCTCAAGGTTTTTTTCAAGACTAATTTTCATATCATATTAAATGATATTATAATCATTTATGATATGATTATAATGACAATATAACTTAGTTTATATTATTTATGACATAGTTAATATAATTTCTAAACTGTTTATGTAGTTAATATAATTTACTAAGTTACTCAATATAAATTATTTAAGTTTAATAAAATATCTGACATGTTTATACGTAAATATAGTTGATAAATATCTAATGTTTTTTTTATTATAATTTATATGAATAATATCTTTGGGTTTCTACAAGTTTAATGAAAAGTCCAATAATTTTAATGTAATATCTAAAATATTTATATGTAAATATAGTTGAAAAATATCTAATATTTTTTTTATAATTTATATGAATAATATCTTAGGGTTTCTACAAGTTTAATGAAAATTTTAATAATTTTAATGCAATATCTTAGATGTTTATATGTAAAAAAAACAGTACATAAGCTTCTAATATTGTTATTTTAATTTCTTTGAGTAATATCTTTGAGTGTCTACAAGTTAAATGAAATTTCCAATAAATTTAACATAATTTCTAAGAGGATTAATATATTTTCTCAAATGTTTATATGTTGATAAATATATAATATATTTATTATAATTTCTATGAGCAATCTCTTTGAGTTTCTACAAGTTTAATAAAATTTCACATAAATTTAAAACAATTTCCAACAAGTTTATATGCAAATATAGTTGACATATTTGTTAATATATTTATTATTATATCTAACAAGTATTATTACAAGTTATAACATATTTATTATAACTTCAAACAAGTTTATTATAATATTTAACAAGTTAATTGTATTTAATAATATATTTATTAATATTTCTAACAAGTAAAACTTCTAACAAGATATATAAATTTTCTAACAAGTTATTTATAATTAAATATATATATTTATTATAACTTCTTATAAGTTTTATATAACAATATATTACAATGTGATAAGATATAATGTAACCAACCAATGTAACATAACAATTATCACGTACCTACAGCCCAACCTAACCTAACCTAACCTAACCTAACCTAACCTAACCTAACCTAACCTAACCTAACCTAACCTAACCTAACCTAACCTAACCTAACCTAACCTAACCTAACCTAACCTAACCTAACCTAACCTAACCTAACCTAACCTAACCTAACCTAACCTAACCTAACCTAACCTAACCTAACCTAACCTAACCTAACCTAACCTAACCTAACCTAACCTAACCTAACCTAACCTAACCTAACCTAACCTAACCTAACCTAACCTAACCTAACCTAACCTAACCTAACCTAACCTAACCTAACCTAACCTAACCTAACCTAACCTAACCTAACCTAACCTAACCTAACCTAACCTAACCTAACCTAACCTAACCTAACCTAACCTAACCTAACCTAACCTAACCTAACCTAACCTAACCTAACCTAACCTAACCTAACCTAACCTAACCTAACCTAACCTAACCTAACCTAACCTAACCTAACCTAACCTAACCTAACCTAACCTAACCTAACCTAACCTAACCTAACCTAACCTAACCTAACCTAACCTAACCTAACCTAACCTAACCTAACCTAACCTAACCTAACCTAACCTAACCTAACCTAACCTAACCTAACCTAACCTAACCTAACCTAACCTAACCTAACCTAACCTAACCTAACCTAACCTAACCTAACCTAACCTAACCTAACCTAACCTAACCTAACCTAACCTAACCTAACCTAACCTAACCTAACCTAACCTAACCTAACCTAACCTAACCTAACCTAACCTAACCTAACCTAACCTAACCTAACCTAACCTAACCTAACCTAACCTAACCTAACCTAACCTAACCTAACCTAACCTAACCTAACCTAACCTAACCTAACCTAACCTAACCTAACCTAACCTAACCTAACCTAACCTAACCTAACCTAACCTAACCTAACCTAACCTAACCTAACCTAACCTAACCTAACCTAACCTAACCTAACCTAACCTAACCTAACCTAACCTAACCTAACCTAACCTAACCTAACCTAACCTAACCTAACCTAACCTAACCTAACCTAACCTAACCTAACCTAACCTAACCTAACCTAACCTAACCTAACCTAACCTAACCTAACCTAACCTAACCTAACCTAACCTAACCTAACCTAACCTAACCTAACCTAACCTAACCTAACCTAACCTAACCTAACCTAACCTAACCTAACCTAACCTAACCTAACCTAACCTAACCTAACCTAACCTAACCTAACCTAACCTAACCTAACCTAACCTAACCTAACCTAACCTAACCTAACCTAACCTAACCTAACCTAACCTAACCTAACCTAACCTAACCTAACCTAACCTAACCTAACCTAACCTAACCTAACCTAACCTAACCTAACCTAACCTAACCTAACCTAACCTAACCTAACCTAACCTAACCTAACCTAACCTAACCTAACCTAACCTAACCTAACCTAACCTAACCTAACCTAACCTAACCTAACCTAACCTAACCTAACCTAACCTAACCTAACCTAACCTAACCTAACCTAACCTAACCTAACCTAACCTAACCTAACCTAACCTAACCTAACCTAACCTAACCTAACCTAACCTAACCTAACCTAACCTAACCTAACCTAACCTAACCTAACCTAACCTAACCTAACCTAACCTAACCTAACCTAACCTAACCTAACCTAACCTAACCTAACCTAACCTAACCTAACCTAACCTAACCTAACCTAACCTAACCTAACCTAACCTAACCTAACCTAACCTAACCTAACCTAACCTAACCTAACCTAACCTAACCTAACCTAACCTAACCTAACCTAACCTAACCTAACCTAACCTAACCTAACCTAACCTAACCTAACCTAACCTAACCTAACCTAACCTAACCTAACCTAACTAACCTAACCTAACCTAACCTAACCTAACCTAACCTAACCTAACCTAACCTAACCTAACCTAACCTAACCTAACCTAACCTAACCTAACCTAACCTAACCTAACCTAACCTAACCTAACCTAACCTAACCTAACCTAACCTAACCTAACCTAACCTAACCTAACCTAACCTAACCTAACCTAACCTAACCTAACCTAACCTAACCTAACCTAACCTAACCTAACCTAACCTAACCTAACCTAACCTAACCTAACCTAACCTAACCTAACCTAACCTAACCTAACCTAACCTAACCTAACCTAACCTAACCTAACCTAACCTAACCTAACCTAACCTAACCTAACCTAACCTAACCTAACCTAACCTAACCTAACCTAACCTAACCTAACCTAACCTAACCTAACCTAACCTAACCTAACCTAACCTAACCTAACCTAACCTAACCTAACCTAACCTAACCTAACCTAACCTAACCTAACCTAACCTAACCTAACCTAACCTAACCTAACCTAACCTAACCTAACCTAACCTAACCTAACCTAACCTAACCTAACCTAACCTAACCTAACCTAACCTAACCTAACCTAACCTAACCTAACCTAACCTAACCTAACCTAACCTAACCTAACCTAACCTAACCTAACCTAACCTAACCTAACCTAACCTAACCTAACCTAACCTAACCTAACCTAACCTAACCTAACCTAACCTAACCTAACCTAACCTAACCTAACCTAACCTAACCTAACCTAACCTAACCTAACCTAACCTAACCTAACCTAACCTAACCTAACCTAACCTAACCTAACCTAACCTAACCTAACCTAACCTAACCTAACCTAACCTAACCTAACCTAACCTAACCTAACCTAACCTAACCTAACCTAACCTAACCTAACCTAACCTAACCTAACCTAACCTAACCTAACCTAACCTAACCTAACCTAACCTAACCTAACCTAACCTAACCTAACCTAACCTAACCTAACCTAACCTAACCTAACCTAACCTAACCTAACCTAACCTAACCTAACCTAACCTAACCTAACCTAACCTAACCTAACCTAACCTAACCTAACCTAACCTAACCTAACCTAACCTAACCTAACCTAACCTAACCTAACCTAACCTAACCTAACCTAACCTAACCTAACCTAACCTAACCTAACCTAACCTAACCTAACCTAACCTAACCTAACCTAACCTAACCTAACCTAACCTAACCTAACCTAACCTAACCTAACCTAACCTAACCTAACCTAACCTAACCTAACCTAACCTAACCTAACCTAACCTAACCTAACCTAACCTAACCTAACCTAACCTAACCTAACCTAACCTAACCTAACCTAACCTAACCTAACCTAACCTAACCTAACCTAACCTAACCTAACCTAACCTAACCTAACCTAACCTAACCTAACCTAACCTAACCTAACCTAACCTAACCTAACCTAACCTAACCTAACCTAACCTAACCTAACCTAACCTAACCTAACCTAACCTAACCTAACCTAACCTAACCTAACCTAACCTAACCTAACCTAACCTAACCTAACCTAACCTAACCTAACCTAACCTAACCTAACCTAACCTAACCTAACCTAACCTAACCTAACCTAACCTAACCTAACCTAACCTAACCTAACCTAACCTAACCTAACCTAACCTAACCTAACCTAACCTAACCTAACCTAACCTAACCTAACCTAACCTAACCTAACCTAACCTAACCTAACCTAACCTAACCTAACCTAACCTAACCTAACCTAACCTAACCTAACCTAACCTAACCTAACCTAACCTAACCTAACCTAACCTAACCTAACCTAACCTAACCTAACCTAACCTAACCTAACCTAACCTAACCTAACCTAACCTAACCTAACCTAACCTAACCTAACCTAACCTAACCTAACCTAACCTAACCTAACCTAACCTAACCTAACCTAACCTAACCTAACCTAACCTAACCTAACCTAACCTAACCTAACCTAACCTAACCTAACCTAACCTAACCTAACCTAACCTAACCTAACCTAACCTAACCTAACCTAACCTAACCTAACCTAACCTAACCTAACCTAACCTAACCTAACCTAACCTAACCTAACCTAACCTAACCTAACCTAACCTAACCTAACCTAACCTAACCTAACCTAACCTAACCTAACCTAACCTAACCTAACCTAACCTAACCTAACCTAACCTAACCTAACCTAACCTAACCTAACCTAACCTAACCTAACCTAACCTAACCTAACCTAACCTAACCTAACCTAACCTAACCTAACCTAACCTAACCTAACCTAACCTAACCTAACCTAACCTAACCTAACCTAACCTAACCTAACCTAACCTAACCTAACCTAACCTAACCTAACCTAACCTAACCTAACCTAACCTAACCTAACCTAACCTAACCTAACCTAACCTAACCTAACCTAACCTAACCTAACCTAACCTAACCTAACCTAACCTAACCTAACCTAACCTAACCTAACCTAACCTAACCTAACCTAACCTAACCTAACCTAACCTAACCTAACCTAACCTAACCTAACCTAACCTAACCTAACCTAACCTAACCTAACCTAACCTAACCTAACCTAACCTAACCTAACCTAACCTAACCTAACCTAACCTAACCTAACCTAACCTAACCTAACCTAACCTAACCTAACCTAACCTAACCTAACCTAACCTAACCTAACCTAACCTAACCTAACCTAACCTAACCTAACCTAACCTAACCTAACCTAACCTAACCTAACCTAACCTAACCTAACCTAACCTAACCTAACCTAACCTAACCTAACCTAACCTAACCTAACCTAACCTAACCTAACCTAACCTAACCTAACCTAACCTAACCTAACCTAACCTAACCTAACCTAACCTAACCTAACCTAACCTAACCTAACCTAACCTAACCTAACCTAACCTAACCTAACCTAACCTAACCTAACCTAACCTAACCTAACCTAACCTAACCTAACCTAACCTAACCTAACCTAACCTAACCTAACCTAACCTAACCTAACCTAACCTAACCTAACCTAACCTAACCTAACCTAACCTAACCTAACCTAACCTAACCTAACCTAACCTAACCTAACCTAACCTAACCTAACCTAACCTAACCTAACCTAACCTAACCTAACCTAACCTAACCTAACCTAACCTAACCTAACCTAACCTAACCTAACCTAACCTAACCTAACCTAACCTAACCTAACCTAACCTAACCTAACCTAACCTAACCTAACCTAACCTAACCTAACCTAACCTAACCTAACCTAACCTAACCTAACCTAACCTAACCTAACCTAACCTAACCTAACCTAACCTAACCTAACCTAACCTAACCTAACCTAACCTAACCTAACCTAACCTAACCTAACCTAACCTAACCTAACCTAACCTAACCTAACCTAACCTAACCTAACCTAACCTAACCTAACCTAACCTAACCTAACCTAACCTAACCTAACCTAACCTAACCTAACCTAACCTAACCTAACCTAACCTAACCTAACCTAACCTAACCTAACCTAACCTAACCTAACCTAACCTAACCTAACCTAACCTAACCTAACCTAACCTAACCTAACCTAACCTAACCTAACCTAACCTAACCTAACCTAACCTAACCTAACCTAACCTAACCTAACCTAACCTAACCTAACCTAACCTAACCTAACCTAACCTAACCTAACCTAACCTAACCTAACCTAACCTAACCTAACCTAACCTAACCTAACCTAACCTAACCTAACCTAACCTAGCTCCAAATTTCTAGAAATTCTAAGTCTCAGAACTTTTATAGAACTTATTTAGTACAAATATAGAACTTTTTTCCTCCAAATCTATAGTACATAACCTAACCTAACCTAACCTAACTTGCTCCAAAATCCTAGAACTTCTAAGTCTTAGAACTTTTATAGAACTTATTTAGTACAAATATAGAACTTTTTTCCTCCAATTCTATAGTACATAACCTAACCTAACCTAACCTAACCTAACTTGCTCCAAAATCCTAGAACTTCTAAGTCTCAGAACTTTTATAGAACTTATTTAGAACATTTATAGAACTTTTTTCCTCCAATTCTATAGTACATAACCTAACCTAACCTAACCTAACTTGCTCCAAAATCCTAGAACTTCTAAGTCTTAGAACTTTTATAGAACTTATTTAGTACAAATATAGAACTTTTTTCCTCCAAATCTATAGTACATAACCTAACCTAACCTAACCTAACTTGCTCCAAAATCCTAGAACTTCTAAGTCTTAGAACTTTTATAGAACTTATTTAGTACAAATATAGAACTTTTTTCCTCCAATTCTATAGTACATAACCTAACCTAACCTAACCTAACCTAACTTGCTCCAAAATCCTAGAACTTCTAAGTCTCAGAACTTTTATAGAACTTATTTAGAACATTTATAGAACTTTTTTCCTCCAATTCTATAGTACATAACCTAACCTAACCTAACCTAACTTGCTCCAAAATCCTAGAACTTCTAAGTCTTAGAACTTTTATAGAACTTATTTAGTACAAATATAGAACTTTTTTCCTCCAATTCTATAGTACATAACCTAACCTAACCTAACCTAACCTAACTTGCTCAAAAATCCTAGAACTTCTAAGTCTCAGAACTTTTATAGAACTTATTTAGAACATTTATAGAACTTTTTTCCTCCAATTCTATAGTACATAACCTAACCTAACCTAACCTAACTTGCTCCAAAATCCTAGAACTTCTAAGTCTTAGAACTTTTATAGAACTTATTTAGTACAAATATAGAACTTTTTTCCTCCAAATCTATAGAACATAACCTAACCTAACCTAACCTAACCTAACTTGCTCCAAAATCTTAGAACTTCTAAGTCTTAGAACTTTTATAGAACTTATTTAGTACAAATATAGAACTTTTTTCCTCCAATTCTATAGTACATAACCTAACCTAACCTAACTTGCTCCAAAATCCTAGAACTTCTAAGTCTTAGAACTTTTATAGAACTTATTTAGTACAAATATAGAACTTTTTTCCTCCAAATCTATAGTACATAACCTAACCTAACCTAACCTAACTTGCTCCAAAATCCTAGAACTTCTAAGTCTTAGAACTTTTATAGAACTTATTTAGTACAAATATAGAACTTTTTCCTCCAAATCTATAGTACATAACCTAACCTAACCTAACCTAACCTAACTTGCTCCAAAATCCTAGAACTTCTAAGTCTTAGAACTTTTATAGAACTTATTTAGTACAAATATAGAACTTTTTTCCTCCAATTCTATAGTTCATAACCTAACCTAACCTAATCTAACCTAGCTCCAAATTTCTAGAAATTCTAAGTCTTAGAACTTTTATAGAACTTATTTAGTACAAATATAGAACTTTTTTCCTCCAAATCTATAGTACATAACCTAACCTAACCTAACCTAACCTAACTTGCTCCAAAATCCTAGAACTTCTAAGTCTCAGAACTTTTATAGAACTTATTTAGAACATTTATAGAACTTTTTTCCTCCAATTCTATAGTACATAACCTAACCTAACCTAACCTAACCTACCTAGCTCCAAATTTCTAGAAATTCTAAGTCTTAGAACTTTTATAGAACTTATTTAGTACAAATATAGAACTTTTTTCCTCCAATTCTATAGTACATAACCTAACCTAACCTAACCTAACCTAACTTGCTCCAAAATCCTAGA
>NW_028232848.1:20000-32500 GCF_057557595.1 Rhyacophila brunnea
AATATACACGAATATTTATCGCGGTGATTTTGAAATTTTACGAGTCACCTGTGATTTTTAAACGTCATTCGTAAAAAGTGGGGAAAAATCCGGGAAAATTTTATCGACAGTTAAAAATCTTAAAACTATTTTATAAAATTCTATTATCCATGTGATTATTTATCGTGGTGATTTTAGAATTTTGCGTCGCACCGTCGATTTTTAAACGTCACATATTGAAAATAACAAAACCGGGTAATACTTCATCCGACGGCCGAATGCGCGAACGACACGGCGTAAATAACGTCCGCGATAATATTTAACACTCATAATAATCGAGCGGGTATCGAATCTCTCGATTTCCCGTACGACGGACATTATGAAGCCTCCTAAAGTCACGTCCGCAGTACACTTTTTCATAAGCCGATTTGAAAATGATTTTCGCGGTCCGAGGGGGCCCGAAGAGTGTGCGGTCGCGACGCAGACCCGTTTCGGACGATAATCACTTGCATATTCCGAAGTTTGAACGCCGCTCGTCTTTTGACGGGTCAGTTTAAAAGTTTGCAGAGTTATGCCGATTACAGAGTCGCTATGACTTTGTATAACGTAGCTGAGCGTTGACCGACTTTCCCGATAACTTTGATAAATCTCGAAACCACGTGAAATGGGTGCATTTAAAATGATAAGTGACACGCCCGATGAATATATTTATGCGGCAATGTCAATATGAAGCGGGATAAATAGACATATAAAGTATAATCCGTAGCCTTGAATTCGAATCGCATCACGCTTCGCGCGAGAAGTCACGTGGGCGCGTCGCTGCGCGCTGCCATCTGTCGGGTGAAATATGCGTCTCGAAAAAGAAGAATGATCGTGTATCCCCCGTTACAGATTACCTACCTACCTACCTAAATATTGATGAATCGTATAATATATAAATATATATACTCGAGTTCGTGATAAATAATCGTTCATAATTGAGTATTAGATCTCCCGATTAGAAGAAAAACCAATTTCTAAATTGTGATGCCGGCCGTGTCTTCGGTGACCGGTCTTCTGAATTGACGAAAGATTTTGACAAGATTAATGCGAAATGTATCTCGTACAATTTGATAATTCACCGCGTCATAATATGCGGAACCCTGACAGCGATTTCCGATTTTTAACGGCCCGTTTACTGAACTTAAGTCGGATCTGCAGTAATCGGCTATTCTAGGATCTTATAATATTAATTGTCGTCGACTGCGGCCGACGATGCGTGCGACCGCGGTGCGTGAACGCTTATGACGATACGCATTGACATAATCCAGAGTTTAAACGTTTTCCGTCCTCTAATAAGATAGTTAAATTGGATTGCAAAAGTGTCTTGTTCCTCTCGCCTTTGCGCTATACCGAGTCATAGCGCTCTCGGACGGGAGAATGAGAGAAATGAAATAAACTTCGGATCGAAGCGAATCGAGCGCATTTAAAATGATAGATTACACGGCGAACGGTCATACTGAAGCCGTAATGTCAATATCGAGCCGGAAAAATCAATATTCTCGGCGTTTTTGCGAAAATCATCTAGGAAAATTTGAATTTAGCCTCCGTTCGCGCCACCGCCGCCGCTGTCACCTGGCGGATTGAACGGTTACTTCGCAAAATATGCCATAATAAATTTAATTATCACCAGACGACCGACGGCCTGATCCGTCTGGCTGGCGCCTGCCTGATGAAGGATAAAATATAATACCCACCTAGGTGGCCGCCTAATGCTCCGTTTCCCTCATGACTATTAATTATACCCGCCCGCCCGTTCGATAGATTAATAATATAATTTACAGGTAATTATACCTAAGGCGGCGGGAATAATGCATAAATATAGCTATGATGTCACCATATTATCTTCCTAGATATATATTCCGATGTCATTATGATAGATCTAGATTAAGATTAATATTAATATTAATATTATATTATATGCGGGTAATCATGCCCATGACCGCTGGAGTGATGCATAAATACAGCAATGTTTCGAGGTGTTTGATGGATACGAAATACCTACCTACCTACCTATATTGTTCATTGTCGACAGACAAAATATCAAGACATTACATCAGAACAGCCTTGAAAACGCAACCTCCCAGTATAATAAGACATGTACGAAGACGCAATAACGTCATACCGCATTCAGTCGATGAACCTATGAAAAATCAAAAATACATGAAAAATAATAGGCCGAGCAGACGTCCGATCTCTGTGAATGGTGGGATACGGCCTTGCATACGCGAGAATGTTTCCAAAAAAAAAAAACTTTTCCAGTTTTCGCCCTAACTTCCAGAATATCGTGTGAAACCCTTCTGTGGGGCGTTATATGCCCGCGGGCGCATCAACTCGGTGACGGATCGACCTTTAACATGTGACTCTTGACTTAACCGGCGATCGATCGGCCATACAAAATTTTGACACGTCAGCTTACGCGTCCGCCGTATTTCGATATTTATCAAACGAATACAACGCGAGTCAAGGTCGGTCAAAAAGAGACCGTAAAAGAAGAGGTTAATTAAAGCGAGATATGCTATCGTGTGGGCAAAATGACACAATCGCGAACG
The DNA here is from genome assembly GCF_057557595.1 of Rhyacophila brunnea. Lineage (NCBI taxonomy): Eukaryota > Metazoa > Arthropoda > Insecta > Trichoptera > Rhyacophilidae > Rhyacophila > Rhyacophila brunnea. Next base: position 22,571 of record NW_028232848.1, read on the forward strand.
GTGCTCGCGGCATTTATTTTTCAAATTTCAACAATAACATATCGCCGATCTTCCTGGAGGCGCCGAGTTTTCGAATATATATGCGACGCGCGCATCGCCACTTCGCCTCGTCATTCGCTGGCTATTTTGAGATACCTCCCCGAAAGCATAGACACTAGAGGTGTGACCGCGCCCCTTCTCTCTATATTTATGGTCAGCGCTCGCCGTGCTTATTCAAATTGTGAGCGACGGCGACATCTGTGTGTCGCTAAACGAGATGACTTGACACATTGACATTGTATCCGTCGTCGATTGCATTATTTGACAATCCGATCGACAATTTATTACTGTATGATTGTCATACGATTGCTTTAAATACTTATTCATTTCAATTTACATCGGACATCACAGCTGTCATTTGCATACTAACCTAAAATATCATTATGATGCATTATCTCATGCATTACGATTCAACAATAAATTATTGTACCTATATGTACCTATATGAGAGAATTGCATAGATGATATTTATTATACGTTACCCATCTTATAGTACCTGCTTATTCATTTCAATGTTCGTAGACGTCAGATTATGTCGACGATTGTCATTGTCGTGTCGGTCGAATACTTCGACTCTCATCTTCATACCTACCTACCTATCTTATAATTATAATATCCTTATATTTGGTTACGTCCCCCATATCGATAGATGCTTGCTTTAAATAATAAAATTATTCATTCTAATCTGCCTCGCGTAAATGAATATGTCAAACTGACATTTGCGATCGATGTTGACCTATACATAATAAATTATTATTGCCCTGTAAATAAATAAATAAATAAATTTATCAAAGCATATTTAGATACAATTATTAAAGTTTAATTATATTATTATTAACTATTAAACAATAATTAATGGCAGGCTGAATTTTGAGAATACATAACCGATTAGTTTTATATTGACTGTTAAGTATTTCCGTATCCGCAATACTGACGACATCTCTTGAGAAATACTTGAAACGGCTTGTTCACGTGTCTTAAATTAATTCAAGTAAGCGCGCACAGATGGCGGGACATCTGTTTGTCTCTGATCGAACTCATTTGACACATCATAACCTAACTATAAAATTGCATTTGACAATCGATTCAACAATAATTATTATCGTATGAGAGAATATAATATAGGTAGACACCTTATTATTGCATTCACCACCCGTCTCGATTGCTATTGTGTGCATTATGTGTAGATGCTATTCCTAATCTAGCTTTTGCATTTGACATTCGATTGATGCACTATTAAATCAACAATCACTGTATAAAAAGACATACGTAATGATCGGAAGACCACACACATAATATATGCTATTGTGTTCCTATATGATGCATTATCCATACTGAGCCTCCTCGATGCTCTCCGAAAACATCGACTGTCATTCGCACGCATACCTAACTTATGATTATATTAACCTTGTTTATAAGATAGATATACATTATTAGGTTAAAGCCGCTTCGTGATCGTGCTATCTCATAACTGTCCATCGGCAATTTCAATAGATACTCGCTTTCGTCAATCACATTAACTCCGCGAGATATCGCGTACAATTTTTGACAGGTGAAAATCATAAGCGCATAATGTTCCTCGATTTCATTTTGTTTTACCTTATGTGATATAATTAGATATCGCTTGATACCATTGAACATTAAATGATCACTCAAATAGCATTCTAAAGGTTTACGAGAGCATTAAAGTTAGATAAATAATATCATAGCGTCGAAACGTCAAAGTGACATATCGTGAGGTAGCGAGTATTTACATAAAAAAAATAATGGATCGAGTAACCCTGACTGCCTACAGGGATACTCTAACATGTTAATGATAAATGTTGTTATATTATTTAGATAAAATAAAATAACAACACATTTAAATTCACATTAATTATTATATTAATTAGAAATATTACTTACTATCAAGTGTTGGAAATTAAACATTTCAACATGTATATTATATTCTATATGATTGCCTCAAGGTTTTTTTCAAGACTAATTTTCATATCATATTAAATGATATTATAATCATTTATGATATGATTATAATGACAATATAACTTAGTTTATATTATTTATGACATAGTTAATATAATTTCTAAACTGTTTATGTAGTTAATATAATTTACTAAGTTACTCAATATAAATTATTTAAGTTTAATAAAATATCTGACATGTTTATACGTAAATATAGTTGATAAATATCTAATGTTTTTTTTATTATAATTTATATGAATAATATCTTTGGGTTTCTACAAGTTTAATGAAAAGTCCAATAATTTTAATGTAATATCTAAAATATTTATATGTAAATATAGTTGAAAAATATCTAATATTTTTTTTATAATTTATATGAATAATATCTTAGGGTTTCTACAAGTTTAATGAAAATTTTAATAATTTTAATGCAATATCTTAGATGTTTATATGTAAAAAAAACAGTACATAAGCTTCTAATATTGTTATTTTAATTTCTTTGAGTAATATCTTTGAGTGTCTACAAGTTAAATGAAATTTCCAATAAATTTAACATAATTTCTAAGAGGATTAATATATTTTCTCAAATGTTTATATGTTGATAAATATATAATATATTTATTATAATTTCTATGAGCAATCTCTTTGAGTTTCTACAAGTTTAATAAAATTTCACATAAATTTAAAACAATTTCCAACAAGTTTATATGCAAATATAGTTGACATATTTGTTAATATATTTATTATTATATCTAACAAGTATTATTACAAGTTATAACATATTTATTATAACTTCAAACAAGTTTATTATAATATTTAACAAGTTAATTGTATTTAATAATATATTTATTAATATTTCTAACAAGTAAAACTTCTAACAAGATATATAAATTTTCTAACAAGTTATTTATAATTAAATATATATATTTATTATAACTTCTTATAAGTTTTATATAACAATATATTACAATGTGATAAGATATAATGTAACCAACCAATGTAACATAACAATTATCACGTACCTACAGCCCAACCTAACCTAACCTAACCTAACCTAACCTAACCTAACCTAACCTAACCTAACCTAACCTAACCTAACCTAACCTAACCTAACCTAACCTAACCTAACCTAACCTAACCTAACCTAACCTAACCTAACCTAACCTAACCTAACCTAACCTAACCTAACCTAACCTAACCTAACCTAACCTAACCTAACCTAACCTAACCTAACCTAACCTAACCTAACCTAACCTAACCTAACCTAACCTAACCTAACCTAACCTAACCTAACCTAACCTAACCTAACCTAACCTAACCTAACCTAACCTAACCTAACCTAACCTAACCTAACCTAACCTAACCTAACCTAACCTAACCTAACCTAACCTAACCTAACCTAACCTAACCTAACCTAACCTAACCTAACCTAACCTAACCTAACCTAACCTAACCTAACCTAACCTAACCTAACCTAACCTAACCTAACCTAACCTAACCTAACCTAACCTAACCTAACCTAACTTGCTCCAAAATCCTAGAACTTCTAAGTCTTAGAACTTTTATAGAACTTATTTAGTACAAATATAGAACTTTTTTCCTCCAATTCTATAGTACATAACCTAACCTAACCTAACCTAACTTGCTCCAAATTTCTAGAAATTCTAAGTCTTAGAACTTTTATAGAACTTATTTAGTACAAGTATAGAACTTTTTTCCTCCAAATCTATAGTACATAACCTAACCTAACCTAACCTAACTTGCTCCAAAATCCTAGAACTTCTAAGTCTCAGAACTTTTATAGAACTTATTTAGTACAAATAAAGAACTTTTTTCCTCCAATTCTATAGTACATAACCTAACCTAACCTAACCTAACCTAACTTGCTCCAAAATCCTAGAACTTCTAAGTCTCAGAACTTTTATAGAACTTATTTAGAACATTTATAGAACTTTTTTCCTCCAATTCTATAGTACATAACCTAACCTAACCTAACCTAACCTAACTTGCTCCAAAATCCTAGAACTTCTAAGTCTTAGAACTTTTATAGAACTTATTTAGTACAAATATAGAACTTTTTTCCTCCAAATCTATAGTACATAACCTAACCTAACCTAACCTAACTTGCTCCAAAATCCTAGAACTTCTAAGTCTTAGAACTTTTATAGAACTTATTTAGTACAAATATAGAACTTTTTTCCTCCAATTCTATAGTACATAACCTAACCTAACCTAACCTAACCTAACTTGCTCCAAAATCCTAGAACTTCTAAGTCTCAGAACTTTTATAGAACTTATTTAGAACATTTATAGAACTTTTTTCCTCCAATTCTATAGTACATAACCTAACCTAACCTAACCTAGCTCCAAATTTCTAGAAATTCTAAGTCTCAGAACTTTTATAGAACTTATTTAGTACAAATATAGAACTTTTTTCCTCCAAATCTATAGAACATAACCTAACCTAACCTAACCTAACCTAACTTGCTCCAAAATCCTAGAACTTCTAAGTCTTAGAACTTTTATAGAACTTATTTAGTACAAATATAGAACTTTTTTCCTCCAATTCTATAGTACATAACCTAACCTAACCTAACCTAACTTGCTCCAAAATCCTAGAACTTCTAAGTCTTAGAACTTTTATAGAACTTATTTAGTACAAATATAGAACTTTTTTCCTCCAAATCTATAGTACATAACCTAACCTAACCTAACCTAACCTAACTTGCTCCAAAATCCTAGAACTTCTAAGTCTTAGAACTTTTATAGAACTTATTTAGTACAAATATAGAACTTTTTTCCTCCAAATCTATAGTACATAACCTAACCTAACCTAACCTAACTTGCTCCAAAATCCTAGAACTTCTAAGTCTTAGAACTTTTATAGAACTTATTTAGTACAAATATAGAACTTTTTTCCTCCAATTCTATAGTACATAACCTAACCTAACCTAACCTAACCTAACTTGCTCCAAAATCCTAGAACTTCTAAGTCTCAGAACTTTTATAGAACTTATTTAGAACATTTATAGAACTTTTTTCCTCCAATTCTATAGTACATAACCTAACCTAACCTAACCTAACCTAACCTAACTTGCTCCAAAATCCTAGAACTTCTAAGTCTTAGAACTTTTATAGAACTTATTTAGTACAAATATAGAACTTTTTTCCTCCAAATCTATAGTACATAACCTAACCTAACCTAACCTAACCTAACTTGCTCCAAAATCCTAGAACTTCTAAGTCTTAGAACTTTTATAGAACTTATTTAGTACAAATATAGAACTTTTTTCCTCCAATTCTATAGTACATAACCTAACCTAACCTAACCTAACCTAACTTGCTCCAAAATCCTAGAACTTCTAAGTCTCAGAACTTTTATAGAACTTATTTAGAACATTTATAGAACTTTTTTCCTCCAATTCTATAGTACATAACCTAACCTAACCTAACCTAGCTCCAAATTTCTAGAAATTCTAAGTCTCAGAACTTTTATAGAACTTATTTAGTACAAATATAGAACTTTTTTCCTCCAAATCTATAGAACATAACCTAACCTAACTCACCTAACTTGCTCCAAAATCCTAGAACTTCTAAGTCTTAGAACTTTTATAGAACTTATTTAGTACAAATATAGAACTTTTTTCCTCCAATTCTATAGTTCATAACCTAACCTAACCTAACCTAACTTGCTCCAAAATCCTAGAACTTCTAAGTCTTAGAACTTTTATAGAACTTATTTAGTACAAATATAGAACTTTTTTCCTCCAAATCTATAGTACATAACCTAACCTAACCTAACCTAACCTAACTTGCTCCAAAATCCTAGAACTTCTAAGTCTTAGAACTTTTATAGAACTTATTTAGTACAAATATAGAACTTTTTTCCTCCAAATCTATAGTACATAACCTAACCTAACCTAACCTAACTTGCTCCAAAATCCTAGAACTTCTAAGTCTTAGAACTTTTATAGAACTTATTTAGTACAAATATAGAACTTTTTTCCTCCAATTCTATAGTACATAACCTAACCTAACCTAACCTAACCTAACTTGCTCCAAAATCCTAGAACTTCTAAGTCTCAGAACTTTTATAGAACTTATTTAGAACATTTATAGAACTTTTTTTCTCCAATTCTATAGTACATAACCTAACCTAACCTAACCTAACCTAACTTGCTCAAAAATCCTAGAACTTCTAAGTCTCAGAACTTTTATAGAACTTATTTAGAACATTTATAGAACTTTTTTCCTCCAATTCTATAGTACATAACCTAACCTAACCTAACCTAACCTAACTTGCTCCAAAATCCTAGAACTTCTAAGTCTTAGAACTTTTATAGAACTTATTTAGTACAAATATAGAACTTTTTTCCTCCAAATCTATAGTACATAACCTAACCTAACCTAACCTAACTTGCTCCAAAATCCTAGAACTTCTAAGTCTTAGAACTTTTATAGAACTTATTTAGTACAAATATAGAACTTTTTTCCTCCAATTCTATAGTACATAACCTAACCTAACTTGCTCCAAAATCCTAGAACTTCTAAGTCTCAGAACTTTTATAGAACTTATTTAGAACATTTATAGAACTTTTTTCCTCCAATTCTATAGTACATAACCTAACCTAACCTAACCTAACCTAGCTCCAAATTTCTAGAAATTCTAAGTCTCAGAACTTTTATAGAACTTATTTAGTACAAATATAGAACTTTTTTCCTCCAAATCTATAGAACATAACCTAACCTAACCTAACCTAACCTAACTTGCTCCAAAATCTTAGAACTTCTAAGTCTTAGAACTTTTATAGAACTTATTTAGTACAAATATAGAACTTTTTTCCTCCAATTCTATAGTACATAACCTAACCTAACCTAACCTAACTTGCTCCAAAATCCTAGAACTTCTAAGTCTTAGAACTTTTATAGAACTTATTTAGTACAAATATAGAACTTTTTTCCTCCAAATCTATAGTACATAACCTAACCTAACCTAACCTAACTTGCTCCAAAATCCTAGAACTTCTAAGTCTTAGAACTTTTATAGAACTTATTTAGTACAAATATAGAACTTTTTCCTCCAAATCTATAGTACATAACCTAACCTAACCTAACCTAACCTAACTTGCTCCAAAATCCTAGAACTTCTAAGTCTTAGAACTTTTATAGAACTTATTTAGTACAAATATAGAACTTTTTTCCTCCAATTCTATAGTTCATAACCTAACCTAACCTAATCTAACCTAGCTCCAAATTTCTAGAAATTCTAAGTCTTAGAACTTTTATAGAACTTATTTAGTACAAATATAGAACTTTTTTCCTCCAAATCTATAGTACATAACCTAACCTAACCTAACCTAACCTAACTTGCTCCAAAATCCTAGAACTTCTAAGTCTCAGAACTTTTATAGAACTTATTTAGAACATTTATAGAACTTTTTTCCTCCAATTCTATAGTACATAACCTAACCTAACCTAACCTAACCTACCTAGCTCCAAATTTCTAGAAATTCTAAGTCTTAGAACTTTTATAGAACTTATTTAGTACAAATATAGAACTTTTTTCCTCCAATTCTATAGTACATAACCTAACCTAACCTAACCTAACCTAACTTGCTCCAAAATCCTAGAACTTCTAAGTCTCAGAACTTTTATAGAACTTATTTAGAACATTTATAGAACTTTTTTCCTCCAATTCTATAGTACATAACCTAACCTAACCTAACCTAACCTAACTTGCTCCAAAATCCTAGAACTTCTAAGTCTTAGAACTTTTATAGAACTTATTTAGTACAAATATAGAACTTTTTTCCTCCAAATCTATAGTACATAACCTAACCTAACCTAACCTAACTTGCTCCAAAATCCTAGAACTTCTAAGTCTTAGAACTTTTATAGAACTTATTTAGTACAAATATAGAACTTTTTTCCTCCAATTCTATAGTACATAACCTAACCTAACCTAACCTAACCTAACTTGCTCCAAAATCCTAGAACTTCTAAGTCTCAGAACTTTTATAGAACTTATTTAGAACATTTATAGAACTTTTTTCCTCCAATTCTATAGTACATAACCTAACCTAACCTAACCTAACCTAACTTGCTCCAAAATCCTAGAACTTCTAAGTCTTAGAACTTTTATAGAACTTATTTAGTACAAATATAGAACTTTTTTCCTCCAATTCTATAGTACATAACCTAACCTAACCTAACCTAACCTAACTTGCTCAAAAATCCTAGAACTTCTAAGTCTCAGAACTTTTATAGAACTTATTTAGAACATTTATAGAACTTTTTTCCTCCAATTCTATAGTACATAACCTAACCTAACCTAACCTAACCTAACTTGCTCCAAAATCCTAGAACTTCTAAGTCTTAGAACTTTTATAGAACTTATTTAGTACAAATATAGAACTTTTTTCCTCCAAATCTATAGTACATAACCTAACCTAACCTAAACTAACTTGCTCCAAAATCCTAGAACTTCTAAGTCTTAGAACTTTTATAGAACTTATTTAGTAAAAATAAAGAACTTTTTTCCTCCAATTCTATAGTACATAACCTAACCTAACTTGCTCCAAAATCCTAGAACTTCTAAGTCTCAGAACTTTTATAGAACTTATTTAGAACATTTATAGAACTTTTTTCCTCCAATTCTATAGTACATAACCTAACCTAACCTAACCTAACCTAGCTCCAAATTTCTAGAAATTCTAAGTCTCAGAACTTTTATAGAACTTATTTAGTACAAATATAGAACTTTTTTCCTCCAAATCTATAGTACATAACCTAACCTAACCTAACCTAACTTGCTCCAAAATCCTAGAACTTCTAAGTCTTAGAACTTTTATAGAACTTATTTAGTACAAATATAGAACTTTTTTCCTCCAATTCTATAGTACATAACCTAACCTAACCTAACCTAACCTAACTTGCTCCAAAATCCTAGAACTTCTAAGTCTCAGAACTTTTATAGAACTTATTTAGAACATTTATAGAACTTTTTTCCTCCAATTCTATAGTACATAACCTAACCTAACCTAACCTAACTTGCTCCAAAATCCTAGAACTTCTAAGTCTTAGAACTTTTATAGAACTTATTTAGTACAAATATAGAACTTTTTTCCTCCAAATCTATAGTACATAACCTAACCTAACCTAACCTAACTTGCTCCAAAATCCTAGAACTTCTAAGTCTTAGAACTTTTATAGAACTTATTTAGTACAAATATAGAACTTTTTTCCTCCAATTCTATAGTACATAACCTAACCTAACCTAACCTAACCTAACTTGCTCCAAAATCCTAGAACTTCTAAGTCTCAGAACTTTTATAGAACTTATTTAGAACATTTATAGAACTTTTTTCCTCCAATTCTATAGTACATAACCTAACCTAACCTAACCTAACTTGCTCCAAAATCCTAGAACTTCTAAGTCTTAGAACTTTTATAGAACTTATTTAGTACAAATATAGAACTTTTTTCCTCCAATTCTATAGTACATAACCTAACCTAACCTAACCTAACCTAACTTGCTCAAAAATCCTAGAACTTCTAAGTCTCAGAACTTTTATAGAACTTATTTAGAACATTTATAGAACTTTTTTCCTCCAATTCTATAGTACATAACCTAACCTAACCTAACCTAACTTGCTCCAAAATCCTAGAACTTCTAAGTCTTAGAACTTTTATAGAACTTATTTAGTACAAATATAGAACTTTTTTCCTCCAAATCTATAGTACATAACCTAACCTAACCTAACCTAACTTGCTCCAAAATCCTAGAACTTCTAAGTCTTAGAACTTTTATAGAACTTATTTAGTACAAATATAGAACTTTTTTCCTCCAATTCTATAGTACATAACCTAACCTAACTTGCTCCAAAATCCTAGAACTTCTAAGTCTCAGAACTTTTATAGAACTTATTT